>NW_021636397.1:0-16026 GCF_004799145.2 Neltuma alba
GAAAAGGGAAAATAAGTAGTAGCCTGAAAATTCACAAAACCCAAATCGGCGCCTCCTAACGAAGAAATCCCAACCGGCGCATGGGATCCCAAAATGTGGGCTCCTCCATGCATGACTCACCACAGAGGGAAAACCAAAAGATGAAAATAAATAAAATGTAATTTGGTAATGACTGTAATTACATTGATCCTAGGGCCCCATTGATAAGGAGAAGATTCTTTCGGGTGGCGATGTGTAATTGCAGGGTTTTAAGATCCTCTGAAACATGCCAAAATGTATTATGACAGGCTTTACCCCACTATCTCAATATTTTATAATATGTTTTTGCATTTGTTTGTATTAATTAATAATAAAAGCATGACTCTGAAGACCCTCGAGTGGAAAAGAAGACTTGGTATGAACAAGGTCTCACTTAGTCAAGTCTCTGTACTGAAAGTGTGTGAGAGAGAAATCACTGCTACATTCTGGCTCTGGATGTACTGAGATTCAATTTGGTTGCTTCGTTTGGAGAAGATCGAAATTAAAGCTCAATACATAGGTTAGTATGTGGTCTGGCTTTGTCGTTGCGTTTCTTAGTCTATGACCTTTTACTGTATATTCATTTAGGTATGATCTTGTATATATATTATGATTCTTGATCTTGATTAGTGTTCACAGTTTGTATATAACATTCAGCTAGCTCACTAATATTGGAGGTATTGATTAAATCTCTCAATGTTTTCCAGAAATTTAGAAGCTACAAGTATAGGTGGAAAAACAGAAAATTCTAGATACGGTGTTTTAATTACCACGAGACACTGAAAACTGAATGTTGGAAGAAGGCTGTGGATGAGTGTAAAGTGACTGTGAGATCATAGCATAAATAAGGAACTTGACGTGAGAGCTTAAGCAATTGTAACTTTCACAGCAAGTAAACTTAGAGGTAAAAAACCAAACGTTGAGGTTGATGTATGCATTAGTGCTGAAATTAAAGTCAATATTAGAAGAACTGAAAGTAGTGTTTTGTGTTGCTAGGTTACAAGGAGATCGAAATTTCTGAGAAAAAGGAGTAGAGTTGTGTTTGGATTTTACAAATTCAACCATGCCTTATTTCTTATGTTCTTGTGTTTTTTCCCTTGTTTCATAGCTGCAGTTGGATTGGAGAAGAACCATAATCAGACTCATCTTTTGCTGAATTTCCTCACAAAATAACAGGTAAGGCTTTTTCAAAATAATGTTCTGATCTTGTGTGTAATAGAGTTGCTCTATATAATTCTGCGTTTAATTAAGTCATATACCAATATTTATTTTCATGGCACCTTCAAATTATATCACTTGGGCTACATTGTGTGGTTTCAGGGGCAATGGATGTTGTTGCTTCTGTTACGGCTAATATATTGACCAAGTTAGTAGATGAAGCAATACTTCAAGCTTGCTATCCTTTCCGCTTCAACAAGTATGTCAAAGAGCTTGAAACAGAACAACAGAACTTGCAATCAAAAATACAAGAGGTTCTAACTCGTGCTGAAATGAGAGGAAGAATACTCAGAAGGTTGTTCCTAAAGTTGAGAATTGGTTACACAAAGCAGACTCTCTGATGGCACAAGTGGTGGAGCTGCAAGAGAAAACCAAGAAAAGAAACAAGATGTCTTGCCTTAAGCATTGTCCAGACTTGATCAGTCGTTATAATCTGGCAAAGCAGCTTGAGGAGAAGACAGATGAAATTAGAAAGCACAATGAAGTTGAATTCTCGGAGTTTTCTCGACTTACTTCGCTTGTAGGTATGCATTACTTTTCTTCACAAGATTTTGTGGCCTTTGACAGTAGAAAGGGGGCTTGTGAGGATCTTTTAAGGGCTATTAAGGATGATAAGATTCATATGATAGGATTGTGTGGCATGGGCGGGTCTGGGAAAACAACTTTGGTAAAAGAAGTGGGCAAAGAAGCAGAGAAATTTTTTGATAAAGTAGTCTTTGTGGTTGTGTCTAATACCATTGATGTAAGAAAAATTCAGAGCGAGATTGCCAACCCACTAAAGTTGGAATTGAAAGAGGAAGAGACACAAGTGAGAGCTAGACGCTTGTCCATGAGATTGAGCAGTGGAGAAAGGTTTTTGATTATTCTGGATGACGTATGGGAGAAGCTTAATTTTGAGGACATAGGGATTCCTACTAATAACGATCAAATGGGCTGCACTACTCTTATAACCACCCGCAATTTACATGTATGTAAATCGATGGGTTGCCAAAAAAAATTCCCTGGAGGGTTTAAAAGGGAATGATTCTTGGGCCCTTTTTAAGAAGCATGCTGAGTTGTCTGATGATTGCTTTGATAAATGGAAGGATATAGCAAAAAAAATTACAAAAAAATGTGATGGTTTACCTATTGCAATTGCAGCAGTAGCCAGTGCTTTGAAGGATAAACCTTATGATGAGTGGGTTGCAGCATTGAAAACATTGAGAGGTTCACGTTGGATAGATGTTGAAGAAGGTCTCAGAGGTATATATGGATGTCTTCGGCTAAGTTATGATAATTTAGAGAATGAAGTGGCTAAATCACTCTTCTTATTTTGTTCTGTGTATCCAGAAGATTATCAAATTCAGATTGATCAATTAACCATAATCGGACTAGGGCTTGGTCTAGCTGGAGAGATTCCCTCATATCAATGGGCAGGGACCCAAGTAATCAATAGGGCCATAAAGAAGCTTGAGATTCTTGTTTACTCCTAAAAGCTCATGAAGATGGTAGTCATGTTAAGATACATGACTTGGTTCGTGATGTAGCTCTATGGATAGCAAAGAAGGAGAGCAAATTGATTATGGGACAATTAAAAGAAGATATGATAATGAAGGACCATGCAGTAAGATATTTATGGTTTGAAGATATTGATAAATGTCCCAACAAGTTACATTGTCCTGAACTTAATTTTCTTTATGTCTCCATAAAGTCTCAGTCTTCTGTGACTATACCCAATGATTTTTTCAATGATATGGAGAAGCTCAAAATTTTTATTCTTAAAAATACTAATTATTTGAAACAGATTTAGTAGTTCTTCCATTGCCTGTTTTGGTCCCCATGGCAAATATCTTGTGTTGTCTAATGCTATATGGTTGCCAATTAGGTGATATCTCTTTCATAGGGACTTAAAAAGACTTGAGTCTCTTGCATTGTGGAGGTGTTCTTTCAATGAATTGCCAAAGTGCACCATACAACTAAATGAATTGCGATTACTAGATTTGCGTTGGTGCAGAATTCAAAAGAATCCTTTTGAAGTAATGGAGGATGTTCACAATTGGAAGTATTATATTTTTGTGGCAATAGTGGAAAAGATTGGGAACACCAAAATAAAAATAGTGCTGAATTTTTTGATAAAATTAGCACTGCCACACCAACACTGGAGAGCTATTGCATACATTTTGGCAGTGATGATGAAGATTCTTGGTATCATAACGTATATCTTGTTGTCATTCTTTTGTTGAAAGAAATTTATATATTGAAGATTTTGAGAATTGTATTTCAACTGCAACAAATAAGGATATGATGAAAAGGGCAAAGACTCTTTCTTTGAGAGGAATCCCTAGAAGTTGGAAAAATATCATTCCTGACCTGTGTCAAACAATAGAAGGAAGTATGAATGAGTTGACTCGTCTTGCTATTCATGATTCAGAGGGGATAGAATGCATGATAGGCCATGCAACTAATTCAAGTCAAGTTGGAATCATCTCCAATTTGACTCATCTAACTCTTTCAAAGGTGAAGCATTTGAAAACTTTGCATAGTGGTCATCCTCCACATGGCCTTTTTGCAAACTTGGAGAGACTTTGTATAGAAAGTTGTGATTCACTTGAGCACATACTGACAGAAGATGTGAAGGAAATAGTTGATGGAAGTGAATATCAGAATTACGAAAATGCATTTCCCAAATTGAAAGAACTTAAAATAGGCAATTGCAAGCAACTAGAATACTTAATGCCTATCTCTTTCACAAAGAGCCTTTCACATTTGGAATATTTACATGTATATGGAAATGATGAATTGAGAAGTTTGTTTGGGCAAGCTCCTTATGAAGGCTTGAATCTGAATAGCCTCAAATAATTGAGTTTTCTGCTCTGAAGATCTTCAACTTGGAAAACATGCAAAATATCATTAGTATTTGTCCTAAAATTATCATCCAACATGGCCTTCTTTGGAAGCGCTGGGGTTGACAAATTGTCTGCGGTTTAATGCCAAGTCTATCAATCATTGCGATATGTATGATGAATTGAGACAGGAGGACGATCAAGGGTCTTTTGAGGTACTATTTCTCTATTTCTAATATTATCAAACCATTCGTATAATCTATCATCATCAATATAAAAAATATTAAATCTATATATTATCATCCTATATATTCACAATTGTACATGAGGAAACTTTCTCTGGCCATATTATTTTATATAATTACAACATGTGCATTTATCTAGTTTTTTCACAATGATAATTTGTTAATTGTCTATACTAGGTGACACAATAATTTTCAAATTTTAATTGCTTAATGTGATTTCTTTTTCACTTCTACAGGACCTATTGAAGGTGGTCGTGGCCCCACGAGAAACTTTAGAGGACCTATTTATTCATAATATTGATGAAGTAGAAGTTGTTTTTGATGTCGGAAAGCTTCCTATCAATAGACAACAAGTAAACTTGAGGTTAAATAACCTTAATTTGCGTGATCTACCCAAATTGAGGCATATATGGAGGGGTCCCAAAAATTCTTTACTCCTCCAACATCTTCGGGTTAAACCTATCCAATTGTGGAAATTTGAAAGAAGTATTCCCTTCATGCATCTTGAAAGAACTCCCACAATTGAGGCAACTTGACATTACAGACTGTAATGAGTTGGAGGAAATCATTGAAGAAGATGATCAAAATGTGTCGACTTCTCCGAAACCTGTCTTCCTAAGACTTGTTTCAATCTACATCAAACGTTGCCATAAGTTGAAATGCGTATTCCCTAAGATCTTTGCATGTCGACTGATTCCAAATATAAAGGTATTGTACATAGAAGATACATCTGCGCTAGAGCAAGTATTTGGAGATGAACAGCATGACACAACACACACATACGAGGCTGCCACTCCTGCGTTGGAATTAGAATATGTTGTCCTTCGGAACCTTCCCTCACTCACTTCGGTCAATCCATCCCCGCTTTCAAACCGCGAGGCACCTTATTGTGCAACGATGTCCCAAACTATCTCTTACTTCCTCTGTTACTCCTCAGGAAATGCGTGACAAACTATCTGGAGGTACTACAATATATATACACATACACACATTTATATTACTTGCACATTTTTTGTCGACAAGATATATAACCATATGTGATGAATTCTTACTCCTCAATATGTTTCTAAACTTAATATATGGATGCAGTTTAATAATATTTTCTGCATGCCACATTCTTCAAGTGCTTAAAATTAAGTATTTTGTATATTTGAATATAATAATCAAATTAATATTTTATATACTTCAAATAATTTTTTTTCAAATAGATATAATTTATTTACATACAATTGTTATTTTAAATAATTTATTTGGCATTAATGATATGATAGGATATCCTCTCGAGTATGATACATTATGGGAGGGTTTGAGTGATATTATCAAATCCACGAATGATTCTGATAGAGAAATCACCCAACAAATTGGTTGTCAAGAAATTGGAGACCAGAGGAATGACCAAGGATTGACATCCATTACTTCATCAAACTTGAAACAGGTACGCATATGTCTTCCATCTCTTATTTGAATGCCCAGCAAATCCATTATATCTATTGGATTTGGTCCTGCTCATGCTTGATAGACATCATAATGTATAATATATGATATAGAATGCATTTATTCACTCATACAAAACAAGAAAGAGTCAGAAGATGGAAGTGCGCAAAAACGAGACATGTTAAGCAAGTGGTTCAGTCAATATTGACTATCTTCTAATGTGGTGTAGAATGTTGAAGGAGCTGAAGAGTGTAGTATATCAGAAAATGTTCAGATATCTACTTCATTAGCTCATTCAGAACCGGAAAGCTCAACCAAGGTCAACCTCACTATCTTACTATATTACATCTTGCACTAATATTGTCTTTTTCTGCTTGTGACATTAGTTAACTACGTATTTTTGGATATGCTGTCCCAGAGTATCAATCAAATAATGCCTGGTTCAGAGATACCTGCAGTAATGCCAACTTCATCTTTACCTCCTCAATCAGTTAGCAAGCCGTTGACAAGTAATCCTATAGATATATCTCTACCTAAAACGCCTCATGATGAAACTGTAAGTGTCATAAAAGCCTCTCAGACTACAAGAGTATTTGCAAATAAGTAGACTAACCTATTTGATTTTGACTATATGTTCATTGATTTTTATATATAAGGAGTTGGTCAATACGATATCAACCAGTCAATTGGATTTGAAGGACCAACAACAATCACTTGAAAAAATTGGAATTACAAAAAATGAAATTCCTCATGAAATCAAAGTAATGCAAACATCATTCATATATATGGAGCAACTTATTCTCCCTTTTTTCTTCTTTTGGGCGATGCAGATTATTAGAGATCTAGAAGTTCAGAGTGCTCAAAAGGAAACTGTATCAAGGGAAAATGTAGGGGATAAAATTCAACTCTCTACAAACTCATTCAAATACTGTAAAACTCACAGATCATAATTTATCTCTCTACAGGTTGTTAAACGAAGCTTTGAAGGTTCCCTATCATCTGAGAATGCTAAGATAACTACCTCATCAACTAATTCAAAATTAGCAAGCTTGCTCCCTGGAACCCTAGCCATTTCTTCAACAAACACAATTCCACTTGTAAGCTTTCTAATACTTTTCTTGGCCCAAACGTGATATCTTTTGTTGGCACTTATAAAACTATTGAGTATTATATATAGTCATGATTCATGATCATGTGGCTATAAAATTGCCAGCAATGATATGGGAATCGAGTGGAATATATGTATATAGCTTTTTAAATGAAACATGGTTTGATAATGAGTTAAAAAGACTTCTATATAAAGCTTATATCTTAGTAGAATGGAAAATGTTGTTGAAGCTTAGACTCATATGTGAGATGATATATAACAGGTTTTAATTTATTTCTCTACAGGATGTTAAAGGAAGCATTGAAGGTTCTCCATCATCTCGGAATGCTGAGATAACTACCCCTTCAACTCATTCAAAATTAGCAGGCTCGCTGCCTGACATCTTAGTTACTTCTTCGGCAAACACGCTTCCACATGTAAGCTATCTGCTTTTCAAGGTCCAAATATAATGATACCTTTTGTGGGAATTATCAAATTTTCTGAGTGTTATGTATAGTCATGATTTATGATTTTGTGGCTACACAATTGCTAGCAATAGTATGAGAATCAAGCAAGAGATATGCATAGCTTTTATTGAAAAGAAGTTAAGATACTTGTATATATAGCTTTTATCCTAGCATAATGGAAAATATTGTCGTAGCTTAGGACTCGTGTGCTGTTTTTCAAATCCAATTTTTATTCTTAGATTCATGGTCAAATCAAGTTCAACACAAGGAAATCAGATGTTGAAGAGGATGGGAAGGTGATTCCTGTGACAAATCTTAAAGACTTGGAAGATGATGATCTCATCAACATGCTTCAATCCATGGAGGATGATTATAGTGGTAAAACACCAACATCATCATCTGTTCCTACTGCTGCTGCTGCTGCTGCTAAAGATGAGCTTGTTGCAAAGGCCCTTAGTGACTTGGAAGACTACTTGAAGATGCCTCTTAAGGACATAGCAACATCAGAGGACTATATTCTTCGCCTTCAAACAGCTCTCAACTTCTTGTCTCGCCTTTCCTTGGAAGATGAAGCTCTATCCCATGAAGTTATGGCTATAATAAAGTCTATGCACAAAGAGTTGCCTAACATTCTGTCATCTTTCAAGCAAGCATTTGCTACTGTTAATAAATTTGCAGAGCTTGAAGAAAGAGATAAGAGGATCAAGGAGGAGCTAACTCAACGAAAGGAGGTTGCCACTGCTCTTGTTTCCAAAATGTCCGAGACCCGGAAGTTTATGGATGAAGCTGAAGAGAACGAAGCTAGGCTGAAGGAGCAGATCTCTAGGTTGGAGAAAGTGAAAAAGGATTGTGAGGCTGAATTATTTTCTCTGCAAGAGCAGAAGAGGAAACATATTGTAGAAACAGTAGAGTTCAAGAAAGAGTTCGAGACTGTGAGGAAAGAGAAGTCCGAGATGGCAGAAGATGAAAGAAAGTCCCGGCAACAACTGTTTCAGGTTGATCATAAATGGTCAGTCCTAGGAAGCCAGTTTGAGCAAAACATTGCTAATAGAAATCTCTAATAATGCTTCCTTTGCTTATTTTGAAAGACCAAATAAAGTTTGAGAGGTTTTTAATAATCACTGGACTATTTATTTGTTGTGGGATATGTGCGCTGTAATACTGTTGATAGCTTATTTGAGCTATCCACTTGTACTAAATTTTCCCAAGCTATCCTTTGCTCATAGAAATGTTTGTATGTTTCTCAAAATTGTTTCTATGAGAATCGAATCCAAATAATTCGGTTGTTCAATCACTTATGGAAAAATTGATGGAGGTGGGTGGTGTGAGCTAAGAGTGCGAATAAATCTCACCTTGGATATGAATTAACTAAATAAGTTATATATACGTTAAATAAATTTATAAACTTGAATTAAAATAATTCAAAGGGTTGTCAATGATGTTGAGAAATGGTTATATTAGAAGCAGACTGTTTTGCTGGAAGAGATTAAGTTTGAAAAACAGATTAAATTGGTTACTGGACATGAAAGATATTTATGGATCAATAAAATGGACAGACTTTCACGTAAGCTGGAGTGTCCCTAACTTGAATTTCTGTTCATCTCAACGAAGTTTGAGACACCTATATATGTAACCAATGATATTTTTGAAAGTACGATGAAGCTTATAGTGTTGGTTCTTGAAAATGAAAAGAGTTCTGATGAACAATCAATTCTGCAATGGTCAAGGGTACTTCCTGTGGACAGTGGCAACAATATTCTACGACGCCTGTTTTTAAATAAATGGCTATTAGATAACATCTCCTTTTTACAAAGCCTAGAAAGACTCAAGTCTCTTAAATTATCAAAATGCATTATTGGACAGAACTTCAAATTATATTCTTCATTGTTTTGTTCTTTGAATTAGTATTCATACTTTATCCTTGCAAAAACATTCATGCAGAGCTATAATTCCTCTTTGCTAAGTAAGCTATGCTATGATCATATATTTGATTTCTTCAAAGGGTTTAAATATAAAGGACAGCCAGGGAATCATTCCAATATGACTTACATGAGAAAGAATGTAACTACAATTAATACACATGGATTAGATTAACAATCATTAATAATGCAATTAATGTATGAACTCTCTAAGCTATCCTCCTCAAATGCAATTTTCTTCGGCCTCTCTAACATATTTGTCCTTGCCATTATTCTTCTTTCCCTCTAAATGGTAGCATGCTGCACCACAATATTCTGATGGATCAATCGTTTCTCTTCTTGTGACATCGACTATCAAACTGGTTAGTTTTCTCTGTTTCCTTTTCTTTTTTTTGTTTTTAAATATGAATAAAACTGATGAAGGAGCAACATTCTCCTGCAAGAAGAAAAAGGATCTGCAAGCAAATGGCGTCTGCTGTCCAATTGTATATCCCTTCCATACAAATCATCAAACCTGCAATAAAGTCAGATATAAGAATTTAATACAAACTTGCTATATATGATCATCGAGTGGATAGCTTTGCGGACTGCCACAGGACATCTATTAGATCATGTACAATCAATAGAGAACACACACAAACACATTCACATTCACATGACAAACGTTGAGTGCTTATATGACGATATTTAAAAAAAAAAAAAAAAGGTCTAGTTTTAGGCCTCCGTTAGAACTATTGATCTGGATAGAGTTTTTCCAGTTTGGTAATTATATGTAACTTGACTTTAAAAGAGAAAAGAGTGTCTGATCCAATGTCACATAATATATTTACTTCTGTATGGAACAGCCAAGTCACACAATCGAAGATGAGATGAGAAAAAGGCTTGGAAGCCAATCAAGCTAAAAATCATTGGGCCTTGTATATTTATCCTAATCAGCTGTGTTTTACAGGTGATTTAGCAGCGGAAGTAGCTGATTTCCTAACTCATTTGTGAGGGTGGGATTTTAACAAGTTAAACTTTTAAAGCAATGGCTTCCTCGATGGGTTCTTGATTGCATTGCAAGAATAGAGCCCCCACATGCAGTAAAAGAGAAGACAGAGTCGACAAACATTCATCAAGGAATAATGTGCCTAATGTACGTGCCAACAAAGAAACAAGTTGATGATGTTCTCATCAAGGGACCTCCAACAAAAAATTTTGACGAATGCATAAGCAAGTTGGTTATGATCAATAACTATGATCCAATGTTATATAATCATAACAATAATATAAATATATTCAGGACTTAGTTAGCCATTGGAAGGGGATATTAACGCTTCTATAAACAGAACCATTCAAGTCGTTTGTAGACTATGACCATTTGAATGAATACGGCAGTTTGACTCAGTTTGACTCAGTTCTTCAGTTCTTTCGCTGTTTCTCCCTGTTTTTCTCTCTTCTCCTCTGTTTTCCCTCTCTTTCTCTCCTCCTTCCCTATTCCCAAATCCAGGTTACATACCTCATAACATCCAACTTGAGGGGAAGTATGGGAATATCTTTGCTTCTATTGTAAATACTACCTTCAGTCCTTAATATAAGAGCTAGTTGACTAATTTGAATAGATTAAGAAAACTAGTTAAGTTAATTATTTGTAATAAATAAGTGTTATCTTTCCTAAAATATCTTTGCTAATCAAGTATATTTGGTTAGAATACTATTATTACAAGGACTAACTTAGGAAAAAAAATAAATAAATATGAAAAATAAAGTGAATTAAGGTTTATATTTAGGACTAAAATAGAATCTAAACGATCTCTTATATTTAAGGACCAGAAGTAGTATTTTCTAAGATAGGGTTAGTGACTAGCAGGTGATCGTATAGCATCACACGTGAATTGATACTAGCAGCAGGAAAATATATTCAGTGAGAGGAGCACATGGCATAATACATTATTTTACAGACTTTTAATGTATACATATATATAGATATAAACGCAATAAGAAATATCATTTGGATCAAAGTCAAATTCTGTCCTAGTTGTACATCAATCCTTCACAAGCAATGTTTTGGGCTTTGTGACTTCCTCTTTTGGTTAAAGAATCCTAACAAAACAATTCAGTCATATTATTAATGAAGGAAAAGACCAAATCATCCAAAATTATGGTTCAAAAGTAGTTAATATTCATTTTTATAATCATTTTATACCACTGGTCTAACTAGTTATACCAATCAACTACAAGCGGCTAGCCATTCTAATTCATTAACAGAGCCAGGATGTGAAAATTGTTCACAAGAAAATTATTCCAAGAAAAGATTACAAACAGTTGACCGCTAATAAATATTCTTTTTGTCAAAAAACCTAGCATAAGATAAGGCATTAAGTACCAGTAAATGCTTGTCATCATAAAATTCAGGTGTAATTATGATAATACGACCTTTCCATGGATGTTCTATCATTTCACTCCACAGATTTCACAAGCAATATAATTCAATGTGCACCCATCTCCACAACAAAGACGGCATTTAGGTCGATCAAAGGTGCTAGAAAAACCTTCTGAGGGGCCAAGATGCTTTTTTCTCCTTAATCAGCATTACTCGTTCATCACTTGGCTTTGTGGACAACCTAAGACCATTAAGCCAGTAACTGTTACCCACATGAGTTCTTTGCTTATGCTCAGAAGTTACCGCTGTCTTAGAATGAGAAGTTGTTTCCTTGGGCTTCCTAGATGCCCCCTTCTTTGATTTACGTTTCTTTGCTTTTTTTAGGTCCCACATTCCTTTTCTTTTGCACATGCAAGCATTTGGCCTTCCTGGCTGAACAGCGAAGAGGTATACTTGACGGGACCTTTTTATTGGTTTGAGATTTTCCTTGCCGCCTCTTACTCAATGGCTTTTTGCTTAACTTGGCTCCCTCGACCCTTTTTGTGACTGAATAATCCCTAGTTTTGGGTCAAGTTTTCTTCTTTTAGAATTAGAATTTACATACATCCCATCCCGGCATCTGTGACATGAATTTGTGCCTTCAACAGACTTGCAGAGTTTTGCCAAACTGGAAGAATCCTGTCCATTATACCATAGAAATCAGATATTGGGTGAAACTGGAACAGAGTGTTGCCAAATTGGCAAACAGACTTGCAGCATTTCATTGGAATTTTATGATCTTTAATATAAAATAAGATTATATCACATATCGTGTTATAAGAAATTTAAAATGCTTATGTTTGGTACGCAATTTGGAAATTGTCATTCTTCCTGTTGATAACAAAGTCTCGCATGAATTTTTTGTTTAGCTAAGCCTCCCATATTCAAGTGCAAGTTGAATATTTTGTTGAATGTTTTGCCCTTATTTTCTCAACTACCACTCTAACATTCTCCCTTTCAATGATCAGACTCGAGATAACCTTATTGTAAATACTACCTCTAGTCTTTAATATAAAAACTAGTTGACTAATTTAAATAGATTAAACAAATTAATTAAGTTAGTTATTTATACTACATACTACCTCCAGTTTTAATTATAAGATCTTATTTGTAATCTATAAACAAAGTCTTATAATTAAAACCGAAAGTAATAGTTGTTATCTTTCCTAAATATACTTGCGAATCATGTATATTAATTAGAACTTTCATTTAATAAAACATTTAACATATGCAAGTATGCAACTATTACAAAAATTATCCTACAAAAAAATGAATAAATATGAGAAATAACTTGAATTGGGGTTTTATATTTAGAACCCAATTAAATATCAAACTAATTTTTATATTAATAACCGGAGGTAATACATTACATTCAACACTAGAGATCTAAAATACCAGTGGAAAGTCAAACACAACTTTTATGAGTACAGGCAGAGGTCAACTCCTAAAGACCAACTTTTAGCATGTTAGTCTAGCTCTCACGGGAATGAACGGACGACAAAGTTTAATCTTAATCTTCAAATAATGTATTCTTGTAGCATAACATCCAATCTGAATCATCTCTTGAAGCAACCAGACCAGTTCCATCAGTGCTTATAGACTCAGCCTCCGAACAAGATAGCAGACCTGGAAATATTTCTTTGCCCAATCCCTCAATTCTCAGCGGTTTATCATCAGTTTCAGTGATTTTGACATCACTATCCAACTTTTTATCAAAGTCTACTTTGTCATTGACTTTAGGAACATAATGGATGGGTAAATCGTTGCTGTTGCAATCATTAGCAAGGTCTTCCTCATCTGACAAGCATTTGCAACAATCAAAGTCATCCATCTCATAAAGTTGGCTCATTAACCCTTCCCTCCATGATATCCTCATTTGAGACTGTGATGCTGTGTCAATTGTAGAACTCGATAACCAAGGAACCTGATCATCCAAAAATTTCGGAAGTTTACAGAGATCGATTGAATCAGAAGGCAGAGCTGAACAATCAAATTGGAAACTTGAATTAATAGAATCCCCCAATGGCACAGACATGAAGCTTGCTGATGGAATGGCTTCACCTATAGAATCAAGGTCAAGCTTAGAATTGCTTTTCTTCAGATAGTCTCCATGAACCCGTGGCATGCCAACATGGATATCTGAACTGAAGTCTGACTGTGGAGTTTGAATAACATTTCCACTACTCAATGAATTGAGTGAGTATGGAGAGTTCTCTTCAATACGATTGTGTTGAAAAGTTTTGCCCTTTCCTGAGCCACCTGCCTTGCAGCTAGACGTTGAATTGGGAGAAAAGAATATGGGTAAATAAGAAGGTGATAATAGTGAATCTGAAAATCCTTGAAATTCAGGGAGCCCGCTAGGAGAAATTGAGCTAGATGCTTTTCTTCTGATACAGTAATCAGCACTAGACAAATCAATGCTATCAATTATGCCCAAAGAAGCTCTGTGGCTGGATGATGGTGGAGAAATGGAACCAAGAGTGGTGGACTCAGCTAGTACCTGAACTTGACTTGCTCCATTTTCAGATGTCTTCGTGGCATCTTTATCCTCATTGTTATGAGGTGAACAAACCCAATACATCGAAGCTTCACTTGGCAGGGGCAACAAAGAGGTGCTGACATGGTTGGCGGTGCTCATTATTTCATTCCCATTACCATCATCAAAACTATCAGCAGTCCCATAATTTAAGTGAGGGTTGTCCTCTCCCACAATAAGAATACCCCGAGGCCTGCATTTTCTTTTGTCAGTGACACCAGAAACTATATAGCCAGCACCATAACAAGCTGGTGTAGTAGCTGAAACCAAAGAAGAACCACATTGTATCTCAGGGGAAACAGAAATTTGAATTGGAGGTGTTTTACTAGGGCTTGTGTTTGAGTTCTCTTTAACATCCCCATCATCACGTACAATATCCAAATCTGACTCAGACACCCTTTTACTCAGAGGAGTCAAAGTTGCTTCATTATGACAAGATTTGAGCTGGGAACACTTATGGTCATTGTCATTTATCCTCTTGAGTCTCTCTTCCTGCAGCATTGACTCTCCAAATCCAGATGGCAGTCGAGGAAGAAAATTGCAATGGTTATTCAGAACAGAAGAGGACATGGATTTTTGGCCAGTTTTAGAATCGGATTTCTTCCCAGATTGCCACTGGTATAGGCATGGGGGATTCTTCTTAACTTTCCGAGCCTTCTCTGATGCAAGGTTTTTAGTGTGCTCCCCGCTATTACCTTTTGTAAGGTTCTCTTTAGCTTTAGGCTTTCTCAAAGGAGGCACATTGTGGATTGAATTGGGAGTTTGGGAGAGGTATTTCGGTCTGCAGGCAGGGGATTTTGAAGAAGAAGAAGAAGAGTGGGAGAGGAAAATCGTAGGCAACCTCTTGATGCTTCAGCAGAGACGTTGGAAGAATCACTGCTATTGCTACTACCAGAAATGCGATTCAGATCCTGCAATGGGTTTCGAGGACTTTGCTTTCTCCTTTGCACTGAGTTTGCAAGGGATCTTGGAGGTGGTGCTGTAGCAGGAGGCAGAAAAGGTTTTTTCACTGAAGATCCTCGGCTCATGGTGAAGCTTGCAGGTTCTATCTCACATTGAATCAACCTGCATTTGAACATAGACTGCTTGCATAAGGATAGCAATTTAAGAACTTCATCCATTCTATCCATTTTAGCACGAAACATTCAGAAGCTAATTCAGACTTCTCGCTAATCAGGTAAAGTGAAACATTCTAGTGAAGAAAGACCCGTGAGTATTGAGATATCTTCAGGAAATTTATTGCAGACAAATAATGTGTTTCCATTAGTTCTTAATGAAACAACCATGGAACTGTAGCAAAATCAGCTGCATTGCAGAGTAACGTAAGAAAGAAAAATCACATATAAGTAAAGAACACACAATAATAAAACCAAATAACCTTCACTAATACCTTTCCTTTATTTTTGGCCGTCAACTAACACTTCTCCTAAATTACCCGAAAAAACTAAGAAATGAGAGAATCGGCATTAATGGGCAGCTGAAAAATGCGTGCCAATGCATTAAAAAGAAATGCACCACAAGAAAATAGGGAACACCAGGAAGTATAGAGTTCACGACATTGCTTGATAGACATGGCGGACCACCGAAATGTGGTTGATCCTGACATTGTTTAAAGACCAAACAGAAAAGGCAAAAGCAGGGCTGCATTTCTTCCCGAAGAACCAAACAAGCATTTCAGATCACAGTGGAGAACAGACTTTGAAGAAGAGAAGAGAAACAGCAGTATAAGATCCTAAAACCATTCACCACTTCGATCTAAGACAGTGAGGGGGGGGAAACGTTAAAAGAAGAGATCTGAAGAGGGCTTACTCTTTGCCAAGCAGTTAGCCTGAAGACGGAAGAGAAAAGCACTGTGCCGACTGCCGATGAAGTTTGGCGA